>NW_025534221.1:0-2500 GCF_020615455.1 Coregonus clupeaformis | reverse complement strand
GTGTGTGTGTTTCCTCTGTGTGTGTGTGTGTGTTTTCTCTGTGTGTGTGTGTTTTCTCTGTGTGTGTGTGTGTGTTTTCTCTGTGTGTGTGTGTGTGTTTTCTCTGTGTGTGTGTGTGTGTGTGTGTTTTCTCTGTGTGTGTGTGTTTTCTCTGTGTGTGTGTGTGTGTTTTCTCTGTGTGTGTGTGTGTGTTTTCTCTGTGTGTGTGTGTTTTCTCTGTGTGTGTGTGTGTGTTTTCTGTGTGTGTGTGTGTTTTCTCTGTGTGTGTGTGTTTTCTCTGTGTGTGTGTGTGTGTTTTCTCTCTGTGTGTGTGTGTGTTTTCTCTGTGTGTGTGTGTGTTTTCTCTGTGTGTGTGTGTGTTTTCTCTCTGTGTGTGTGTGTGTTTTTCTCTGTGTGTGTGTGTGTGTTTTCTCTGTGTGTGTGTGTGTGTTTTCTCTGTGTGTGTGTGTGTGTGTGTGTGTGTTTTCTCTGTGTGTGTGTGTGTGTGTGTGTTTTCTCTGTGTGTGTGTGTGTGTTTTCTCTGTGTGTGTGTGTGTGTTTTCTCTGTTTGCGTGTGTTTTCTCTGTGTGTGTGTGTGTGTGTTTTCTCTGTATGTGTGTGTGTGTTTTCTCTGTGTGTGTGTGTGTGTGTTTTCTCTGTGTGTGTGTGTGTTTTCTCTGTGTGTGTGTGTTTTCTCTGTGTGTGTGTGTGTGTGTGTGTTTCTCTGTGTGTGTGTGTGTGTTTTTCTCTGTGTGTGTGTGTGTTTTCTCTGTGTGTGTGTGTGTGTGTGTTTCCTCTGTGTGTGTGTGTGTGTTTTCTCTGTGTGTGTGTGTGTTTCTCTGTGTGTGTGTGTGTGTGTGTGTGTTTTTTCTCTGTGTGTGTGTGTTTTCTCTGTGTGTGTGTGTGTTTTCTCTGTGTGTGTGTGTTTTCTCTGTGTGTGTGTGTGTGTGTTTTCTCTGTGTGTGTGTGTGTGTGTTTTCTCTGTGTGTGTGTGTGTGTGTTTTCTCTGTGTGTGTGTGTGTGTGTTTTCTCTGTGTGTGTGTGTGTGTGTGTTTTCTCTGTGTGTGTGTGTGTGTTTTCTCTGTGTGTGTGTGTGTGTTTTCTCTGTGTGTGTGTGTGTGTTTCTCTGTGTGTGTGTGTGTGTTTTCTCTGTGTGTGTGTGTTTTCTCTGTGTGTGTGTGTGTGTTTTTCTCTGTGTGTGTGTGTGTTTTTCTCTGTGTGTGTGTGTGTGTTTTCTCTGTGTGTGTGTGTGTGTGTGTTTCTCTGTGTGTGTGTGTGTGTGTTTTCTCTGTGTGTGTGTGTGTGTGTGTTTTCTCTGTGTGTGTGTGTGTTTTCTCTGTGTGTGTGTGTGTGTGTGTTTTCTCTCTGTGTGTGTGTGTGTTTCCTCTGTGTGTGTGTGTGTGTTTTCTCTGTGTGTGTGTGTTTTCTCTGTGTGTGTGTGTGTGTTTTCTCTGTGTGTGTGTGTGTGTGTTTTCTCTGTGTGTGTGTGTGTGTGTGTGTTTTCTCTGTGTGTGTGTGTTTTCTCTGTGTGTGTGTGTGTGTGTTTTCTCTGTGTGTGTGTGTGTGTTTTCTCTGTGTGTGTGTGTTTTCTCTGTGTGTGTGTGTGTGTTTTTCTCTGTGTGTGTGTGTGTTTTCTCTCTGTGTGTGTGTGTTTTCTCTGTGTGTGTGTGTGTGTTTTCTCTCTGTGTGTGTGTGTGTTTTCTCTGTGTGTGTGTGTGTTTTCTCTGTGTGTGTGTGTGTTTTCTCTCTGTGTGTGTGTGTTCGTTTTCTGTGTGTGTGTGTGTGTGTTTTCTCTGTGTGTGTGTGTTTTCTCTGTGTGTGTGTGTGTGTTTTCTCTGTGTGTGTGTGTGTGTTTTCTCTGTGTGTGTGTGTGTGTGTGTTTTCTCTGTGTGTGTGTGTGTGTCACCAACCCGTGTGTGTAGACGGTGTTGAGGTGTGTTCCATTGCTCGGGCAGGTGGAGCCCAGGGACAGCGTGTCGTCGTGGTAACAGCAGGTGTGTGTGTGTGTGTGTGTTTTCTCTGTGTGTGTGTGTGTGTCACCAACCCGTGTGTGTAGACGGTGTTGAGGTGTGTTCCATTGCTCGGGCAGGTGGAGCCCAGGGACAGCGTGTCGTCGTGGTAACAGCAGGTGTGTGTGTGTGTGTGTGTTTTCTCTGTGTGTGTGTGTGTGTCACCAACCCGTGTGTGTAGACGGTGTTGAGGTGTGTTCCATTGCTCGGGCAGGTGGAGCCCAGGGACAGCGTGTCGTCGTGGTAACAGCAGGTGTGTGTGTGTGTGTGTGTTTTCTCTGTGTGTGTGTGTGTGTCACCAACCCGTGTGTGTAGACGGTGTTGAGGTGTGTTCCATTGCTCGGGCAGGTGGAGCCCAGGGACAGCGTGTCGTCGTGGTAACAGCAGGTGCGGTCGAGCGCCCTCAGGTGTAGTAATTCGTCGGAGCGGGTGAAGGCGGGGTTATCCAGCGAGTCAGATGATCCATTGATGGACCGGTCCAGAAACGGTACCAGAGTGGTGGCTGAACCTAC